>NC_051160.1:137502951-137529944 GCF_013339745.2 Dermacentor silvarum | reverse complement strand
ACAAATCCTACAGTTATTCGGAGCGCCTGTGCTCCAACTTTGCCCCTCAGATAGTTTCTGCAAGGTTTCTGTGAGTCTGTGATTATCGTTAATGGAGCGTTTCGCGTCCAGCCCTCTTTTACTGCGAGCGCAATTGCAACCTCTTCTGCTGCTGTTGTAGAAGCGCGATCTATTGAAGCGCAGGCTGTAATTTTCCCTCTACAGGCTGCGACCACTGTCACCGCCTTCCTTGCATCTGTCTGATAAGGCGCGGCGTCAGTGAATCTTGCCGTATTCACGTATTTTGTCAGTTTTTCTATGTATTGTGTCCTAGCCGTTCTTCTCCCAGCATGCAGGGTAGGATCCATGTTATTTGGTATGGGGGATACCATGTACCATTATCTAAGTTCGTTGGATATCTCATTAGTTTCTTGGTGTTTTTGTATTAGTGCATCACGCCCTAACTTGCTTAAGACTTCTCTGCCTGTTGGAGTCTGGAGCAGGCGATTTTCTTGTGTTCGTAGCTGTGCCTCGGTTAATTCTTCAATCGTGTTGTGTAGACCAAGCGCCAGTAGCTTGTCGTTTGAAGTATTCTGAGGCAATCTTAGAGCAGTCTTGTAGGCCATTCTTATTTGGTTTGCTTTTTCTTTCTCTTCCCTGTTCATATTATGATAGGGGAGTGAGTATGTGATGCGACTGACGATGAGACTTTTTACCAGTCGGAGGGTATCTTGTTCTCGCATCCCCGTACGATTGTTTGTTATACGGGCGATCATGCGTGAGATCTGTTGCACTGCTGATTTGAGGGTATTTAGTGTATGCAGGCATCTCTGATTATCTTGCAGCCACATACCGAGTATTCTTATGGTATCTTTCTCTTGAATGATTTTTCCTTCTAGCTTGACTTGCAGCTTTAGACTCGGGTCCGTCCTTAGCGATTTTCTCTTTGTAAAGCGGATAAGTTCCGACTTTTCCGCTGAGCATTGGAGTCCCCGTATTCTCGTGTACTCTTCTATGGTGCTAGCTGCCTGTTGTAGTCTATCTTCTTTCTCCGCTAGGCTACCTGTAGTTGTCCATACGGTTATGTCGTCGGCATATATCGTATGTTGTAGACCGGCGATTTCTTTGAGTTGCTTTGCAAGGCCTAGCTATCATGGCAACGTTGAAAAGTGTGGGAGAAATTACCGCCCCTTGTGGTGTTCCTTTGTTTGGTGGCCGAATGGTGTCGGATTCATAATCACCCATCTTTATTATTGCAGTTCTCTGATTAAGGAAACTCTGGACGTATTGAAATATCCTCTGTCCGCAGTTAGTTTCCTCCAGCCCTTCAAGTATTCCTTTGTGACTGATGTTATCGAAGGCTTCTTTTATGTCAACGGCCATAATGACATTTTCCCCCACCTTTGAAACGTTCGTTAGTACTTCTTCTTTTAAGAGTATCAGGATATCTTGCGCTGAAAAGTGTGGGCGAAAGCCAAACATTGTGTTGGGCATCAGTCCGTTGTACTCAAGATGATTTAGGAACCTGGCGTTGACCACTCTTTCAAAGATTTTTCCTAAGCAGGATGTAAGCGAGATCGGTCTCAGGTTCTCGATGCTCAGCTATTTTCCTGGTTTAGGCACCATGACCACAATCGCGTGTTTCCACTGTCGTGGCACACTGCCTCCAAGCCAATGGTTGTTAATGTATTTTGTGAGAGCTACAATGGCTTCGTCATTTAGGTTTCTGATCATAACGTTAGTGATTCGATCTGCACCCAGCAGTCGTGTTCTTTTTTGTACTAAAGATTGCTGCTCTGACTTCTGCCTCCGTGAAAGGCTTGTCTAGCTCAGGTTGCGGTGATCCTTTATACCTTCCGTGGTATGGAGGTATCTTCCCGTCTTCCCCAAAGCATTTTTTATGGATGGCTTGAATGCGATCTTCTTTTGTGCCAGGGTATGAGTGTATTAATCTTTCGATGGCTTTACTATTTTCACTTTTCGTCTTTGTTGGGTCAACCATGGCTTTAAGTATGTTCCATGTTTTGGCCGTACCCAGGGTTACGTTGAGTGAATCACAGAATCTGGCCCAATTGGTTGAGGCTAGTTGATCGGCGTATTCTTCTTCACGCTGGGTGATATCTCTGATTTTTGCCTTTAATTTGCTATTACGCTTCTGCCTTTTCCACCTTTTTGTAAGGCTTCTCCTTGCTTCCCAGAGATGTAATAGGTGGGAGTCGACCTCAGGCGCCTGGTTTGTTCTTGTTAATTCCTTTGTGTACCTTTCTTTTTGACTTCTTATTACATCGCACCATTCATTTAAGTTTGCTATGTCTGTGGCGGTCATCCGTTTTTCTAATGATTTTCTAAACGCATGCCAGTCCGTTATTTTGACTGCGCCAATCTTTTTACGGATTTGGTTTATGTGTATCGGGGTACATATAATATAGTGGTCACTGCCTAGATTTTGTAGGGTGTTGCACCACTCCACAGCCTGACAATTTTTGCACATGGTTAGATCCGGACTTGTGTCATTGGATTTACTGTTTCCTATTCTTGTTGGGATTGTTGGATCTGTTAGGAGTGCCATGCCTGTCTCTTCTATTTGTTTTGAAATGTTCTTCCCTTTGTTATCCTGCGTTAGGTATCCCCAACTTGGATCTTTTGCATTAATATCGCCCACAACTATAAGAGAGTTGTGTTTCGCTAGTTTTACTGCGTCACCAAAGAGCTGCTCGAAGGTTATCATTCTCTGTTTAGGTGGACTATAAATGTTTAAAATGAAGGCACTGTTCTTTTTCTTGCCTTTACATAAGATTTCTGTAATGGTATGTGGTATTTCGATTCCTTCTATTGGTTTATGCTGTATTGCCGTTATGGATTTGTGGACTAATGTCGCTACTTTCCATTTACTATTTAGAACCCGGTGGCCTGCAGCAGATTCTATCCAGGGCAATACAACGATCAATGCAAATTATGTAAATGTAGGGCGGATCTGCCACATATTCTATGGGCATGCTCGAAGGCGGCTCCTTTCGAGGGCCGCAAAATTCAAAACCGGCAGCAGTGGGAGACCCTGCTGCTCAGCTCAGACCAGCAAGACCAGGTCTGGCCGTCCAGCTAGCCGAGGCAGCCGGTTGAGACCCAGGGGATCTCGGCCGTCTGCTAGGCGGAGGGAGGCTGCGTCCGCCCTCGTGAATTGCTGGCACCATTAAAGTTGTATCTCTCTCTCTCTTTCCATATACTGTTTGTATTGACGTCGTCACCGTGAGTATCGTAACCCTGTAGGCTTGGCTTGACTCCAACCTCCTGGAGGGCTATTACAGCTGGTGGCCTCTGTTGTTTGCCACCAGCTGTAATAGCTGTCCCTTCTTCTGTCGAAATCCACGGCAGTTCCACTGCCATATCTCGCACTCTTCGGTAGTTTTTGCTGGTCGGTTAGGCATTTTCGGTGGCATTCTTGTGTCGTGCTTATTAGGCCTTGCCTGTTGTATGCTTTTTCTGCTCTTTCCTTTATGTAGCTACCATTGGTATGCTTTCTCAATGCTTTTGTGAATTCTATTTGTTGCGCCTGGATTTTCTTTTGCATAGCTTCTACTTTTCTGTCTACCAGCGCCATGACTTGTTCGACGACGGAGGGAATTATTTCTTTTATGGCTTCTTTCAGAAACGATATCGTGACTGTAGAGTCTTCGCTCGTTCTTGATGCGTTGTGTTGTTGTTGCTGCTGCCCTACCAGGGAGGTTCGAGTGGATTTCTCTTGCGGTTGTTGTTGTTGCTGCTGCTTTTGTTGGCTTCTAAGTTGCCTATTTTCTCTTTCTTGATCCCCCATCCTTACGCGCATTAGCTCTAATTCTTTCTCTAGTCGTGTGAGTAGTTCTTTGCGTATGGTGTGGAGTAGTTGTTGCGTATGGCTGCTGGATGCTGCTGCTTGGCTGCGGCTGCTGCTGCTGCTGCTGCTGCTGCTGCTGCTGCTCCGACGTCTTCTTGCTCTTCTTATTCTTGTCCTTCATGCTGTCATGTTGTTGCCTTTGTTGGGCTGCCACATGGTCCTTTCCTCGGTTGCCCTCTCTCTAGAGCTGGAGCGGTCACGAGAGTTGGATCTGGATCTCGAGCTGGAGTTGGATCTGGACGGGACCTAGAGCGTGATCCCGCGTCGGTTCCCTCCGATAGGTCCAAGTCCGTTCGATCTGAACTAAACCATCGGCGTTTAAGGATTCCTTTGGATTGCTGACCGTTTTGATATTTCGGTGGCTGTTGCTGTGGTTTGCCCCGTTGGGGTACCCGTTTAAGTCTCTTGGTGCATTCCGTTGCCGCTGTGGGATGAGCCCCTCCACACAGGGCACATTCGGGAACACACTCGTGGTCTTTTGGTGGGTCTTTAAGTCTGCAGTCACTGCACACCTTCACCGTAGGTGTCGGACAGACGTCTGTCCTGTGTCCCTGGCTTTTACACAGTTTGCAGTATTGTCTCGTGGGTTGGTAAGGTACACAAGGCATCTCACCACCATGGTAATACACGAAACGTGGCACGATGGATCCGTCAAAGGTTATCAATGCCATCTCAGATTTTCGTAGCATGCGCGCCTGGACGATTGTGACGCCCTGGGTGCGCACTCTTAGGTTGTTTAGAAGTTCCTCTTCCGGCGTTTCACGTTCTATTCCGTGAACAACTCCCTTGAGGTACCCTTCGGGTGTAGAAATGTAGGTATTCACAAGATGTCTGGTGCTGTTGAGTTCCAGTGCTGTTATTTTCAATATCTTCTCTGCAACTTGCCTGCACTCACCCTGCACAACTTCTCTGCACTCACCCGTACTTCAGTGTTTTTCATATCCTCAAAGTCTGTACATGTACCGCTCATGTACATGAGCATGTTATTAACTAAATTATGGAGTGTTACGTGCCAAAACCACGATCTTATTATGAGGCACGCCGTAGTGGAGGACTCCGGATAATTTCGGCCACCTGCGGTTCTTTAACATGCACCTAAATATAAGTACACCGGTGCTTTCGCATTTCGCCCCCCATCGAAATGCGGCCGCCGTGGCCGGGATTTGATCCCGCGACCTCGTGCTTAGCAGCCCAACACCATAGCCACTAAGCAACCACGGCGGGTATGAGCATGTACAAAACCACAGTTCTTGGTAATAATGGCAGACTGTTGTCCTTGTTCAGTTTAAACTGTTCCATACCTACTTACAATACCCGACATTCTGTGCAATGGTGCCAACCTTTTGTCGCACTACATATCGCCAGCAGTCTCCATCATATGTTTTACCTAGGTACCTTAATATGCTTAAGGCAAATAACATTTCTGTTGAACAAATCCCAAAGGGCGTGCTGATCAACCACTTTTACATGTTTAAAAATGTTTAGTAATTATTTCTCTGACCTGTTATAGTTGATCAATGTTTTAAATGTAATTTCTTTATTTATACAAATGCTGTCAATATTGGCCTACCGATACTAGTATGTTTCAGTAGAAGTGTCTATGTTACACAAGTGCTATATATTGTATTTATTTTGCTTGTCTTTTTGACCGATGAAAGTAAGTCGGCTTCAGTAAATTTTAAATCGTTGTCTTAAACAATCGTTGGTGTTGCTGTTTGTTCATGTACATTGACTAGCAAACTTATTGTAAAGAATAAAACAGATAATAAAGACAGCTGCAGAAAGCAGCTTTTTCTCGGTGTACCAACTGTACCACAAAGAGAAATAAACTTGCATTTTATTTTATTGTACTGTATTGTATTGTACTGTATTGTATTGTACGGTATTGTATTGTATTTTCCCTTTTTTTCCCCGCTCTTTAGCTCCCCGTTATAGTGAGTCGCGCGGTTAGCATGGGACATATACCGGTTATCCCACGTAATTTGAGGCAAACTTTAAAAAATACGCAAATGTCACGTAGCTGGACAGAACCCAGGTAATGTTTGCCATTGCTTGGAGATACTTGGATTATTTCTTGCGTTCCGCCTAATTGCATAATGAGTGTTCATTAATTATTCAACTTCTCAAATATTATAATTAAATGTAAAGTATCAATGAGAATATAGTTGAGAAACCTGAACTTCCGATCCAGCTTTCTGTTGCTCAGTACGTGCTACATAAAAGTGTTTTTTCAAGCATGAAAGAAGCCCGCGAATGCTCAAATAACTGCCGCGCGACTGGCCGCTCGTGGCGCTTTGCGTGTATTCGCGAGTTTCTTGCATTAGTAACTTGATGAGGGCTAGTTGGTTCATAGTTGAGCGAAGGTATGAAGTAACAGCGCGTAATGAACGCAGCGCTTGTCCTGTGGTCTTCGTTCCTTTCTCGTCCTTGTTCATTACGCGCTGTTACTTCATACCTTCGCGAGTTTCTCTCACGCTTGCAAAAACGCTTTTATGTAGCATGTATTGAGCAATACAAACCTGGATCGGAAGGTCTTCATGTTGTTATTCAATTTTCTCATTGACACTTTACATCTAATTAATAATATTTCAGAAGTTGATCATTTAATTAAGACTAGTTTAATTAGGCAGAATGCAAGAAAATTGAGTATCTCCAAGTGACGGCAAACGACATTGCGTTGGTTCTGTCCAGCTACGTGTCATTTGCACATTTTAAAGTTTGGCACAAGTTACGCGAGACAACCGGTGTAAACATTTGCCCAATAAACTCTTCCAGTTGAAAGTGAGCGCTCCGTCCATCGTATCGTGTGTTTCTCTCGTTCTATGATCTTTTTTTTTTCGCTTTTCTTTTCTTTTTTTTTGTAGCATCTCTCTTCTAGTATCTTTTACTCCCCTTACCCCCTTTCCCCAGCACAGGGTAGCCAGCCAGTCTGAGAATTGGCTAACCTCGCTGTCGTTCCGTCTATTCCTCCTTCGTTCCTTCCTTCCTCCTCGTTCTTTGTCATCTATCGCGCTACGCTTAAAATATGAAAATATTTCGGCGTTTTGCAGGTATTTGAATGGACTAAATGGTACTTGGACCCAATGTAAAGCTTTCTCTTAAGGGCTGCTTGTAGCTGTTAACAGAATTGGCACCGTTGACCTTCTGTTGTGGTGATGTGACACACGCAGTCATGCGTGGTTCCTACACGTAGTTTGGCATCTACGCCTACACAGCTGTGGGCGTAAAATATCGTAAAAGTCAACGTCACCAAGCCACGCCTGTCGGCCCTTACCTTCACAGGATATGAATGAAAAGGCTTGCACAAAAGGCTGTCCTTATTATCTGTCTTGTGCTGCACGATCAGTTTGCTACTCAATGTACATGAAAGGCGAACCTATTCTTAAAAAAGTGTTTAGTAGACACTTCACATCTTCACCAAGTCATGTAAGCATTTATGATAAGTTGTTGCGGTTCAGTTATTCATTTATTTTATTTACAGTACCAGAGATCTCTACATGAGAGCCATGCAGGTGGGCGAAATAGAAATACATGTCATGTGCTAGCAAAAGAAAATGAATACAAAGAAAAATATGCATGTATGGTTACAGCGATACAAGTAAGCAAACTATTATATACAGTCAAATATCGTTCATACGGTTCCGCATAATACGTCCTTTCCGGATGATAAGTTTTTTTTTCTTTTTTTCCCTGTATGTATTTTCATACGGTTGTTGCGATTGCGTTTTCACCTGAGATTGGATAATACGACTGTACAAGTGGGCTTTATTAGTATTTCGAAAACTCGTAGCTTTATATTCTAGTGTAATAGCCTAAATAGCATTCCAACGACCCACGAGCAACTTGTTCAGTCCCAGCCACAAAGCAGGAAAAACGCACATGGCACTCAGCCGGTGGTAAAACGCTGCTGCGACAGTGCGCCGCTGTTCAGTTAAGTGATGAAACGGCGGCTTCTTTATGAGCCCGTTCCTGCGGCGAGCAGCGGCGGCGGCGTAGCCGAGCGAAGGAGCACAGCGCATGATGAAAGCGAACGCGGATCGCAGCGGAGGGGGGGGGGGGGGGGGGGGGGGCAGGGCGGTGGAAGACGCGAGGTTGAAAGCGGGGAGAAGGGCGCAGCAGAACCATAAGTGTGGCGATGATGGCTACAAGATGGCGCGAGAGGGGCGCGCGTCGTCTGGTAGATTTGTCGGCGGCGGCTTCTGTGAATCGCGCCAACGCGTCACACACGCGCTGGCTTTCGCGATCTCCAGATTAGCGAGGAATTTGTGCCAAACTTCACTGCGTTTGAAACGTGCCGCACGAGACAGATTGTTCGCGCCAGCCGGTTTATCGCGAAATGAAACCACGAATACAGCTGCGCTGAAATTTCGCATTAGGGAGTATCGTAATCATCGGTGAATTTTTTTACCTTCCAGAAGAACGTTTTACGGACGTTAAAGAGATGAACGATCAGTGCACACTGACGAGCTATTTCAAAGTTGCTGAATAAAAGTGCGTTGGCTGCGGTTCGTGTAGCGTTGAATGATGATGCTCTGCATAAAGTGTTATGCGGAATAGTATCACTCGACGAAACACGAACCTTTTCTATCGAGTTTGTCACCACGTACGACTATTTTTGAACGTTTCGGAGCTTGGTTTGGGGGGATACAATATTAGGATGATAAGTTTTATAATGTCCTCTGTATATATATATATATATATATGTGTGTGTGTGTGTGTGTGTGTGTGTGTGTGTGTGTGTGTGTGTGTGTGTGTGTGTGTGTGTGTGTGTGTGTGTGTGTGTGTGTGTGTGTGTGTGTGTGTGTGTGTGTGTGTGTGTGTGTGTGTGTGTGTGTGTGTGTGTGTGTGTGTATGTGTGTGTGTGTGTGTGTGTGTGTGTGTGTGTGTGTGTGTGTGTGTGTGTGTGTGTGTGTGTGTGTGTGTGTGTGTGTGTGTGTGTGTGTGTGTGTGTGTGTGTGTGGTGTGTGTGTGTGTGTGTGTGTGTGTGTGTGTGTGTGTGTGTGTGTGTGTGTGTGTGTGTGTGTGTGTGTGTGTGTGTGTGTATCGAAATGCGGTTTATTGATATAGGAGTAGATATAGATCCTTCGGGTATACTGGCACAGAACGGGCGGCTAAACAGTTACGTCGGGCAGCGCGCTCTTATAGCCGTAACTTCTACGCGAAACTTCTTCCTGCGCGCATACTTGAAGGTCTCCTTCAAGACCATCTTAGTCAATTTCCGTCTCATTTGGTTATTTCTACGGACGCATCACAAAATTTAGAGAAGGCTGGTGTTGGCATCTTTTCGAATCAACTCAACTGGTCTATTGCTCTCCGTCTCGCTGATTACACTCCAATATTTCTTGCAGAATTTCTGGCAGTTATTCTTGCCATCCGAAAATTGGGTCCACAGAATTCTAAGGTAATAGTTGTTACAGATGCGCTTTCGGTCTGTACACATTTAACTCCCAATAATCAGTCACACCTACTGAGTATATTTTCGACTCTTGCCCCAGAAAATTTATCCGAAGTCCGCTTTGTCTGGGTCCCCGGACATAGTGGAATCTTTTTAAATGAATAAGCTGACTCGCTCGCTTCGACATCACTAAATGGCCCGGTCAAAATATTCTTCCTGATTTCACTTTTATAACAGGAGCTAGATTTAAACGCCTTTTATTGCTGAGTTGCCATGACTCGTCCATACTTTCTTCAGACGATTTTCAACATTTAAAATTTCGGTGGAACACGAGCAAGTGCCTTTCACGCCAATGTGAGGTGACGCTGTCAACTTTCCGCTCCAGAGTTCCCCGCCTAAATTTTTATCTTGATAGATCCGGTTTATCAATCACTGACCTCTGCTCGTTTTGTAATCAACCGGAAACTATTGACCATTTCTTTCTTTCTTTCCACCGCTTCTCCTCCCTCCGTAGAATGTTTCTGTTATTTCCAAGCAGTAATCTGCGTTTGGCACTTACAACGCCAAACATTTTGTCTTTTGGGGCCTGTCAATTAGGCACAAGTCAGGGTTCTATGATCACTGCTGTACACAAATTTATTGAAGCATCCGGAAGGTTACGCTGCTAGGGTACCGACCGTGGGACATGTTATTTTATGTTTATTTTTGTAGTTAGTTTTGTCTTAATGTTTATTTAGTTAATTTATGTATAGGACATCTTAAAATTTGTGTTAAGGAGTTGCCAAAATCTTAATTTTGATTATTCACTTTTACCCCTTTGTTCGTTGTTAGGTGTATGTTTTATTCTATCCAGTGTGGCCAATCCCCCTCGTGGGTACGAGCCATGTTTTGAGGCAACAACAACAACAACAACAACAACAACTTCCGCGTCGTCTTTTGCGGAGCGATCACGATGCTGCTACTGTTGGTGGTGTGCATCATCTGCAGAGCATGTTGTACGTCTTCTTCATCACAATCACCCCCAGGAGAAAAAGCAACCATCTTGGCGGCTCAAACAGTAGTGATCACGAGCGGTTCACGGTAAAGTTTAAGGTGATCGACGTGAACAATGTCATATCCACGACAACGGAGGTCAGAGGGGGGTGTCAGTGGTTCGATTAGGTAATTCACCGCAGAAGTGCGCTGGACAGTGCGATAAGGTCCATCGAAGCGCGGAATAAGTTTTGGAGAGAGGCCAGGAGCATGCGCAGGTACTGACAGCCAGACGAGGTCGCCGGGAGAGAAGACAGGCTGCTCACAGTGAGCGTCATGGAGCCTTTTCTGAAGCTGTTGCTCAGCGGTGGTGAAGTGGCGCGCTAACTTGCGACACTCCTCGGCATGACGTGCTGCAGTCAAAACGGGCACACACTCAGAAGCATCGGGCTGGTAGGGTAGTAGGGTGTCCACGGTGTGGGATGGGTGACGGCCGTAGAGCAAAAACTAGGGAGAAAAGCCAGGGGTAGTCTGGGTTGCAGTGTTTTAGGCGAACGTAACCAATTGTAGGATAAGGTCCCAATCTGTTTGGTCAGATGTGACGTACATGGCCAGCATGTCACCCAGGGTCCGGTTGAAACGTTCCGTGAGTCCATTCGTCTGGGGGTGGCAGGCGGTGGTTGTCCTATCAATAACGTGGCACTGAGCCTGAAGAGCTTCGACAACCTCAGACAAAAAGACGCGCCCTCTGTCGCTGAGAAGTTCACGAGGTGGGCCGTGACGGAGGATGAAACAGCGGAGCAGGAAGGAGGCGACGTCGCGCGCCGTGGCGGCAGGTAGTGCCACAGTTTCAGCATATCGCGTAAGATGGTCGACGGCGACGATGATCCAGCGGTTACCGGTGGGTGTCATAGGAAGCGGACCATAGAGATTAATGCCCACTCGATCCCGAGGGTCGAGTGGTCGGGCGGGACAGGGAAGGGGCTGCAAAGCTCCAGCTGAACGGCAAGGCGCAGATTTCCGACGTTGTCAGTCCGTACATGAGCGAACGAATTTGCGGACATATGTAAACATTCCTCGCCAGTAGTAGCGCTGACGAAGTCGTTCATATGTTTTGAAGACTCCAGCGTGGGCGCACTGCGGGTCAACGTGAAAGGATGCGCAGAGAGTGGAGCGCAGGCTGCGCGGTATGACGAGTAGCCATTTGCGGCCGTCAGATGCCTAGTTGCGTCGGTGCAGAAGGTCGTCGCGAATGGTGAAGTGAACAGCTTGGCGGCGGAGTGCGCGAGAGGCTGGCAGCATGGGCGTGTCAGAAAGTAGGTCGAGGAGGGCCGCTATCCAGGGGTCGTGGCGCTGCTCTAATACAATTCTGTCGATGGTGAGAGGCGAGGCGATGGGTGTTAGTGTTGACAGGCAACTAAGGTCGGTAGGCAGAGGAGACCGTGACAGAGCATCAGCATCCGAGTGCTTGCGGCCAGAGTGGTAGACGATGTTGATGTCGAACTCTATTTATTTATTTATTTATTTATTTATTTATTTATTTATTTATTTATTTATTTATTTATTTATTTATTTATTTATTTATTTATTTACATATACTGCAGCCCTATATAGGGCTATAGCAGGAGTGGGAACATTATACATTGCTACACTATAACAAACATACCCATACACAAAAAAATGAAAAAAGAAAGCGCTTTACATGTTAGCGAGGTGCTTAGTGGTGGTAGCTATAAAATCCTTTAGTGATAGTGAACTGAATGTCGCCGGGGAGAGAATTCCATAGCTCAATTGTACGTGGGAACTCTTGAAGTCGAAGAGCCCATCGAGCAGGGCGGCCACATGGGTCTTTCAAATTTGATAGCCAACAAAGCGCGTGATGCTCTGTGACGCCGTCAAACTGGCGGCCGTACAAGTAAGGGCGGAACTTGCTAAGGAGCCATACGACGGCTAAGCATTCTTTTTCAGTCACAGTATAGTTGGTCTCCGCTTTGGTGAGGGTACGGCTGGCATAAGCAACAACGTATTCAGGAAGCCCGGGTTTTTGTTGTGCTAGCACGGCGCTGATACCTATTCCGCTGGCGTCTGTGTGTACCTCCGTCGAAGCTGCAGGATTGAAGTGACGCAGAATAGGAGGTGAAGCGAGAAGACGTCGTAAAGTAGTGAACTCCTCGTCGCAGGCTGCAGACCATGATGACAGGTCGCCGGAGCTACCCAGAAGCTGTGTCAGAGGGCGTATTATAGACGCGAAGTTGCGAATGAAACGTCGAAAGTACGAACATAAGCCGACGAAACTGCGAAGTTCTTTGAGATTTGTCGGTCTGGCAAAGTCAGTAACGGCACGCAATTTCGCGGGATCAGGTTGGACGCCGTGCTTAGACACGACGTGGCCAAGAATGGTTAACTTTCGAGCGGCAAAGTGGCATTATTTGAGATTAAGTTGAAGCCCAGCGTTGGTAAGACACGTAAGAACGCACCTGAGGCGGTGAAGATGTGTCGTAAAATCCGGAGCAAAGACGACAATATCGTCGAGGTAACACAGACACGTTTGCCATTTCAAGCCACGCAAAACAGTGTCCATCATTCGCTCGAACGTTGCGGGGGCATTACAGAGGCCGAAGGGCATCACGTTGAGCTCATAAAGTCCATCAGGGGTAACAAATGCAGTTTTGGGCTTGTCAGCGGCGGCCATGGGAACCTGCCAATACCCTGAGCGCAAGTCGAGTGAAGAGAAGAATTCAGACCCCTGTAAACAGTCAAGGGCATCATCTATTCTCGGTAGAGGGTACACGTCTTTGCGGGTGATCTTATTTAGGCGGCGAAAGTCAACACAGAAGCGGATAGAGTCATCCTTCTTCTTAACGAGAACGACCGGCGAGGCCCACGGACTGTGAGAGGGCTCAACAATGTTGCGGCGAAGCATGTCGTCGACATGCTCACTAATCACACGGCGCTCCGTAGGAGACACACGGTATGGTCGTTGCCGCAGTGGTGAATGGGAGCCTGTGTCGATGTGGTGCGTGACAGTTGACGTACGTCCAAGGGAAGGCTGAATAGCGTCGAAAGAAGAACGAAAATGGTACAGGATGGCGATAAGCTCCGAACGCTGCTCTGGTGTAAGGCCGTCAGCGATGGATGGGCTAAAGATGTCGGTGCAAAACTTGTCGGTTGCAGAAAGAGTGCAGATGTCAGTAAGGTCGTCGCGAGAAGTAGCATCGGGCTCGTCGACGATGTGCAGGGACTGAATGGCTTGGACATAGCCGAGACACTGGCCACGGAGCAATGTGAGCGGAGCGTACAAAAGGTTACATACGAAAATATGGCTGAAACCAGCCGAAAAATCGAGGGTTGCGAAAGGAAGCAGTACAGTATTTTTTGCGATGAATGTATCAGAAGGGGCGAACAAAACAGTGGCGTCAGAGATGCTTCCACAGGACACAGGTAAAACAACAGCGGCGTGCGGAGGAATGTCGGTCTCCTCAGCAACGACTAATTTAGGGAGATGTTCGGGAGAATCGTCGGAATGGAGATCGCACAAAGGAGAAAGTTCGACCTCCGTCCACTCGCAGTCGATGATGGCTTTGTGTCGGTGAGAGGAAATTCCATCCAAGAATGACGTCGTGAGAGCAGGATGGCAGCACAATGAACTCAATAATGTACATCATGTCCTCTATTACAACTCGGGCCGTACAAGCTGCTAAGTGCTCAACATGCTGCGCTGTTGCGGTACGGAGGGCTACACCAGCAACTGGCGTCGTCGCTTTCCGGATGGAGCGACAGAGTCTTTCAGTTACAACACAAACGGCGGCACCAGTGTCCACAAGGGCCAGAGTTGATACTCCCTCGACAGAAACAGCAAGTACATTCGACGGAGAATTGTGAGGACTTGGACGCTGTGACCGCGACGCAGTTCTTGCCTCATTAACTGCGGCGTTTAGTTTTCCTCTTCTGAAGGCATGGGACGACGACGCATTGAGGAGAGAGAGCGCCGACGTGGTGACGGAGATCGTCGCTCGAAGGACGCATGACGATCAGGAGCTCTTGGAGGTGATCCTGGAGTGTAGCGGAGCGGTGGCTGGTCGGCATAGCGAGTCGTTGGTTCATAGCCATATGACACGGCCAACGGCATGCGGCGGCGACAGTAGCGAGCGATATGTCTGGGGCGGCCACAGGCAAAGCAAATTGGTTTGTCGTCAGGAGTACGCCAAGGGTTTGCGGCCATGGGGCCAGCGCAAGGGGCGCGGGGTGGAGTCTGCGCGTGCAGTGGTTGACGCGGTGTGAAAGCAGGGTGCGTTCGAGGCCGTGAGACGACGTCGGCGTACGTGAGAGGAGCAGCTACCGGATGCGACTGAGGGGACACTGGCACAGCGTCTGCAACTTCTGCTTCGATCGCCTGCCGAATAGCGGGTGACAGGTAAGGAGCAGGACGTGGCTGGGGCTGTTGCTGAGCAAACTGCACCAGTGAGAGCTGCCGAGCTACTTCCTCGCGTAGGAACGCCTGGAGCTGTGGCAGCAGTGTTGACGGGTCCGAGTGGACGGCCAGGCCTGCGAGGCTGTCGTCGTTAGTAACCAGGCGACGAGTCAAGGCCCGCTGTTTCCGGAGTTCATCGTAGCTCTGACACAGTTTGATTAGTTCCGCTACGCTGGTCGGGTTTTTTACAAGCAGCATCTGAAAGACGTCATCGTCGATGCCTTTCATGATGTGCTTGATTCTGTCAGATTCGGGCATCGAGGCATTGACGCGCTTCGAGAGGTCCAGAACGTCCTCAATGTAGCTTGTGAATGACTCGCCCGGCTGCTCAGCGCGCTGGCGCAAACGCTGTTCAGCGCGCAACTGGCGCACGGCGGGGCGTTCGAACACATCGATGAGGGCGGCCTTGAATGCAGACCAGGTGGAAAAATCTTTCTCGTGGTTTTTAAACCACAGATGAGCCACATTTGAAAGGTAAATGAGGACATTGTTCAGTTTAGTGGTGTCATCCCATCGGTTGTGGACGCTTACCCTATCGCAAGTCGATGGCCAGTCCTCCACATCACTGTCGTCGGTGCCGCTGAAGACCACCGGATCCCTCAGGTAAGGTACCCCGGAGCAGATGACGGGTGGAGGGGGCGTGTACAGAGGGCCGTGGACGGCGGGTCTGTAGATGGCAGGGCCGTAGATGGCGGGGCCGTGGACGTTGGGGACGTGGTTGCATCTTTGGGCATAGCGGGACGAAGCGTACGGGTGCGGAGTTCCAGGATGGAAGCTTGGCAGGTCGTACCCAGCACTTCCACCAATTGAAATGAGGTTTATTGATACAGGCGTAGATGTAGATCCTTCGGATATACTGGCACAGAACGGGCGGCCAAACAGTTACGTCGGGCAGCGCTCTTAGCCGTAACTTCGGCGTCGTCTTTTGCGGAGCGATCACAATGCTGCTACTGTTGGTGGTGTGCATCATCTGCAGAGCATGTTGTACGTCTTCTTCATCACAACATATATATATATATATATATATATATATATAGTGACGCACTTGTACTCTGAACATTGGACGGCACTTGAGCAGATGTGTGCGTTTGTAGCTATCATTCATTTACAACGTGGATGACTCTTGCGCCAATGTATAATGACTACAAAGTGTATATAATGTTCTGGTTGCGACATGGACAGACATCAGTGAACTCTCTATTGCGATGTTATCTTGATCTGTTGGACATCCTTTTACCAGCGGAGCTGTTTAAGGCTGAGGTTGAACCGAGCCGAGCCGAGCCTTGATCAGTTTGGCGAAGCGCGCGCCAGCCACAGGTGGTCGGAGAGTGTGAAGGATAAGAGAGGGAGAGCGCGCGCCGAGGGACAAGTGGGCGGAGCCAAGGAGAGAAAGACGGTGGCGTAGCGGCGGCACAGCGCTTTCCGGGGAGAGATAGCGGGGAGGGGGGTGTCTACCGAGCAGTATAAAAGCGTGCACTGTCGGCTCAGAGCATTCTGACGTTCGCCACGAGTATATGGCGAGGACGAAGAAGCAACCGTCTCCGGAAGAAGAAGCGGCGCGGCAGGAACGACGACGGGAAGCTGCTCGAGCATCGGCCCAGCGACGACGTGCCGACCCAGAGTTCCGAGCAAGGGAAGCCGAGACTAAGCGACGGCGAAGATCTGAAGACTCCGAGTTTCGAGTGAGGGAGGCGGCATCGCGGCAACGGTAGGAAGAGACTCATCGGGAAGCAAAAGCCAAGTTGAAGCCACCAGCTCCGCTGTTTCATCAGTCTTCGCGACGTTAAGTCAGTGAAGCTGCGCTGACGTTTTATTAATTTATTTATTTACCATTCATTCCTTTAATAATTGCTTCATACTATAGGGAAGTGGAGTAGCCGAGGAACTCTCTACCTCAATCTGTTCCCAGAAGCCCCTCTACAACAAAGCATAATAGAAAGAGACCATGGTGGTATTTTGTGGCGATGCGTTATGCTTTATTCTATAGTAGTCTTATCATCCACCGCTCACGGCCGGCTGATACCGTTGATAACGTGAGTGGACCGTCGCTCTGACCACTGACCAAGCGCGAACAGCGCGAAAAGGCATTAGCATCGGAAAGGCATCGCTACAAAATACCGGCCCATGGCCGGCATTTTGATGTGGTGCAAATATTTATGCTACAGGCCCAATTTTCTTTTCTGCGAAAAAATGCGCCTCGTTTGTAGCGAATATAAATGAACTAGGAAGTCTTAAGGACACTAAATCATAATTCATTACTGAAAAAGCTAGTCTGCCTTCCCATTTATCGACGGTTATTAAACATTAACAACAACAAAACTTACGGAGAGACCTTGAGCGCCGCAGGAAAATGCAGGTTGCACACATCATCCCGCTTTCCTGCCGGGCGTTAATAGCCGGTACTACAGTTACTAACTCAGGGAACGCTGTTCCACTCCAAATTGATGTGCTGACAGCTATTTTGCAGTTTTTGGTTCAAAACGCGAATACGAATTATTTTTCTTCAGAGCAGCTTACTGATGCGAAATCTTTAAGCGCCTCGTATGTGCCATAATGGCGGCACCTCTGTGAATAAGTCATTTGTATTTCGCAGCATATCAACAAAATCGCGTTCGTGCACCCTGTATAGCTGACGCCCAGGTCTTGACGTCACCCTCATATTCAGCTTAATGAATCCCTCGCTTTTTCGTGAGTGCTCCTCAAATAACAACCTTAATCGGTGCCAGGACAAGGACTCTAAAAAATCTGTCCTTCATACGCCAAGCGAAGCCACTTTATACCTGCTTATTTCGTAATCTCAGCACCCCATGTACCGGGTGTCTCAGCGAACACGTTCAAACATATTTAATGGTTGCCTGTGACAGCAGAATTCTAGCTGGTGAGCTGGTTTACTCGAAGAGGCGGGCATTGCTTGCACAAAAAATTGAAATGCATAATTGACTAATTAACAGAAAATCAATAATTAGGCTCTTAACTGATTACCTTATGGCCCATGTTGCAGTTTAGAAATTCTAGCCGCGCAGTTCGCAAGGCGGATCCACTTAGAACGCATTCTCAGGATCACACCAGTTTCAAGATATCAATTCCCGAATTTTGTGGTGAAATGAATTGGCGTTCCAGTTACTTTTGTGCTTCAATGCATAAAACAACGTTTTGTTTAGAAAGTAACTGGAACGCCAATGTATTCATCCACAATTTGAGAATTATCTCGAAACTGGTGTCATCCTGAGAATTACTTCCAAGTGGATCGCCTTACGAACTTCACGGCTAGAATTCATAAATTGCAATATGGGCTATAGGGTAATTCGTTAAAGACGTAATTAGTGAATTTTTGTTATTTGCTCGATTATGCATTTCAATTTTTTTTGCAAGCAGTGTCCGGCTCTTTGAGGAGACCAGCTCATCAACTACAATTGTGCTATCTGCCACAGGCAACCATTAAAAAAAAGGGGGAAGCTTGCACTAGGCCGCGCAAAGCTCACGACAGAGCGAAGCTGGCCGATTGATTGCGTCTCTTGGTTGTAGCTATAGTCGGATACAACTTTAGAAGGCAGCGTCATTTGCCCCTCAAAGGCGGATGCACACGAGCCTCCACCAATACGCGCGCATTTCAGGTGACGTCATGAGCCGGACGGCCGGTGTCCCCGCCGACTGAGAACATGCCTTACATGGCCGCTCTCGCTTCGAACTGGGCCGAGTCGCGTCAGCTCTGTGCGTCTCCCTTCGTCAGAGTGAATTCGAATTGTTCGTGGTGGTCTGTCATGCCGGAAATATTATTGTGAGCTTACGATGCACAATTTGTGCCGCGTGCGTTTGTTCTGAGCCGTGAGCCGGCGAAGAAAGATTGCAGCGAACATCGGTGACGCTGCGCTGCGCAAACAGGATCCCGTGGCGACATACCGCTGCAAACAAACATCGTGCGTGTTTGTTCCGTGGTGTTTTGTTTTGCTCCTAAGTGAAGTTACGACGAGGAGAGTTCGCCAAAGTCTGGTACCTACTGTGAGAGGCGGGTGTATTGGTGTACTGTGCCCCTGCGTTTCTCGTCGGTTGTGGTGAAGTGATGGAGCAAAACCATTATCAGGATAAATGAGAAAAGCGTGCGCGGATGAAACCAACCTGCGAAGTTTCTCAACAGAAAAGATTTGTGAAAGCAACCTCCAACGCAAAGATTCGTTGCTGCCAGCTCAGCGTGCAAACGACCGATCGTTGGCAGCAGTGTGATAAGATAGCCGAGCGTCTAGCAGCGTCGTTCGAGTGTTGTGTAGCACCGTCGATTGATTGCTTTCCACCAATGCTAACAATCAGTGACTGACATGCGCAGCTTGAGCGAATGTCATTGGATTGTTAACGGTCAGGCGTTTGGAAGCAGTGCTTCTTTTCTTAATGTCAGCCTCAATGCTAATATAAAATTATGACTGATACACTGGTGCCGTTACAAGGAAGCTTGGCATGAATTCGCGTCGCTGTGTGGCTTAGAACTCTTCGCTCGCTGCACGCGCCAGCTGTAGAAAGCCTGCTGTGAAACAATCGCGCATAAGCTGTGCTGCCACTGCCAGTGCTCGACTTGCTTTCCCACAACACAGCTTTGCGCTTTGTCGTGATATGTCGCTACTAAAAAATTCCTATGACAGTGAAGGCAACAGAGCCAATATGTACATTAAAAAAAAGTACGACAAAGTAGGCACAGCTCCTTGTGAACTGACTCCTAATAGTTCTACTCGCGTCTGCGTTAAATGTGTGTACGTGTTTTCTTGTGTGTTTGTGTATATTTGTTATTTTGCCCTTTTTGTATTTTAGATCTTAGTCTTCGCGCTCGCGTTTGTGTTCATGTGTGTGAATATGTGAGTGCTTCCATGAGTGTATGTATTTATTCCTATTTCTGTCCTTTAATTTTTGAGTTTGTTCTTGCAAGCATGCTGCAGCCACGTCTTTCTTTACAATTTCATTAACTCGTCTCATTCAAAGCACCAAGTCCTGTGAATAGCAGGGCTGGCCTCTTCGATGTCATTAAAGCCATTCTCTCTCGTCTACCTCGCCTCCACAGTCTGCGATCTTGCTTTTTCTCCTACTATTCTGATCTGGCTACTTGTGCTGCTACCGCAACGTGATTGACCAACTTGCACCAAAGAAAGTTCTATCAGCTGTGACAACAGAAACATTGACAGATACAAAATCTTAAAAGCATCACGTGGCTTGCACAGTTACTTCGTCTCTTACCCCTGTTAATGTGTTTATGCATCAATGCATACGATAGCTTGACAGAAGTGCACATGAAAAGGTGTCATATTGTGAAACAGCACCTTGCTATGTTGTTGCATTCAGTCTTAATAAACAGATGGTTTTGCTGCCCGTCACATGTGGTGGTACACATGTATAACATGTGCAGTGGGGTATTATTTCCTGTATTGACGCTTTCATCATTACAAATGCAATTTTCTAGTGAATGGAGTACAGCAAAGCAGTGCTGTGCGAGCTTTTGCAACTTTAACCATTTATTACTTCACCAATATCACTGTCTGAATCTGTCCGTCACTTTGCCTACGGCTTGTAATGAACAAAGTGACTCACTAAAACACGTTCAACTTTACTGAGCATTTTTCCGGTACGTAAATATGACAAAAAAATGCTAGCAAATTAATCACGTTAATAATTGTGCTTGCATTCGCATTACTTGCTCGAGTCAGATTAATAAATTGAAAATTGGCTATGACAACACTTCAATTTTCAGTGCAGACTGCTAACGGAGCCATAAAGCGTGCTCCGACTTCTGCTATTTCACTATGGGGCGCGTCAAACTCGACGGTGGCTGCCTGAATGACCATTTTGGGCCTCACTAAGCTAATGATGTTTTATATTTGTTCTCTTATTCGCATTACTTGTGTGAGCCAGATAACAAAATAAACAATGCAAGCACATGAATGTGCTTTGGCATGCAAGCTGCTGACAGTAGCAGTCAGTTTCGTGTTTGCTGCTATTTCACCACCACTCGCTATGACATGACTGTGATTTCCAGTGCAGACTGCTAACAGAACCACAAAGCGTGCTCTGACTCTGCTATTTCACTATGGGGCGCGTCAAACTCGACGATGGCTGCCTGAATGAGCATTTTGGGCCTCACTAAGCTAATGATGTCTTATATTTGTTCTCTTATTCTCATTACTTGTTTGAGCCAGATAACAAAATAAACAATGCAACCACATGAATGTGCTTTGGCATGCAAGCTGCTGGCAGTGGCTGTCACTCTAGTGTTGTCTGCTGCTATTTCACCAGCACTCGCTATGACATGACTGTGATTTCCAGTGCAGACTGCTAACAGAACCCCCCGCAGGGCCGTCTGCGTAGGCAGGCGTTTGGTGGGTTGCGACACCACGGACCCGAGCACACGGGGGTTGGACCCTCCCACGCGTAGCCATGCGTGGCTTAGCCGTGTCTGGAGAAAGGGGGATCCTGGAGGTTGAGCTAATGCCGGGTGTATGGATATTTAAGGGCCCCTGGCGGAGGCAACACACCTCTTTGGCCTCTGCTTCACATAGACGGCACCCCCGGACTGACCCACCCGGAGGAAATCGGTAGTTGCCTTTTCCTGTCCTCCTCTTCAATCTTCGTCTTTCTCTCTCATTTTCAATCTATCCTGTCCTCTTTTCACTTCATTTTACTTCCAATTTCCCAGGAAGCTAGGGTTAACCTTGTGTGGGTAGCCAACCTTGGATATTCCATATCTGGTTATAGTGGCGGCGTACAGCTGGCGTTTGCAGGACCTATGTTTTCCAGGTCCTGCAGCGTCCCCTCGTTAGGCTCCATGGTGGTTGGCTGGCGCTGCTGCCGAAACATTCACCTATACTTATGGAAAGTTCATTCCCCCAACTCCCTGATCGCCATCTGAAACGAGGGCGCACCAAAGAAGTTTTCAAGTTTTTTGGCCGGAATACTGAGAATTTTCCTCGATTTCATGTGATTCATTCTGAGAAAAAAGAAAAGGCAGCGAAAATTATCTCACCTATTCTGGTTGCAAAAACACTGACTGAAGTTTCTGGTCCAGGTTATAAAGTTTCCAGGCTGGCAAGCTGGTGATCTCCTTCTGGAACTCCGCGAAAAGAAACAACACGAAAAACTCTGAAATCTATCGTCATTCGGGGATCTCCCAGTGACAGTCACACCGCACCGCACTATGAACACAACTCGTGGAGTCGTTTCCGATGCTGATCTTATGCAACTTTCTGAAGCTGAACTACTAGAGGGCTGGAGTGATCAAAATGTGATCAATGTTATGAGAATTAAGATGAGGCGCGATGGAAAAGAGATCGAAACAAAGCACCTAATTCTAACTTTCGGAACAAGCGCGCTGCCCGAGACCATTGAGACTGGGTACCTAAAAATCCGGGTCAGACCGTACATCCCCAATCCTCTCGGATGCTTTAATTGCCAAAGATTTGGCCACAGTTCACAGAACTACCGAGGCCGCAAGACTTTCGCTAAATGTAGTGCCCAAGAACACCCATCAGAAAATTGCGAGAATACTCCACACTGCGTGAACTGTGACGGGGAGCACCCCGCATACTCGCGATCATGCCCATCCTGGAGAAAAGAAAAAGAAATCGTGACAATCAAAGTAAAGGAAAACATATCGTTCAAAGAGGCACGCAGGCGGGTAGTGTACCTGCCAAAGAACACATTTGCCGAAGTGGTGCATCAGGGGGCAGCACCACAACGGCCCCCGGCGGCTGTCTGGCACACGCGTAGTGAGCCGGCGGTGACGCCATCCACCCCCTCGGCGGGTGCAGCCAGTGCTGCTCCGCCATCTGAGAACAAGGGGCCATCGACCTCCGGGCTGGTGGCCTCCAGGGCCTCGTCCCTCGAGACGAGGCTTTCACGTCAAACTAACCGCTCGCAAGAGCGCGTGTCCAGCGCCTCGCAAGAGGACATGGACACAACACCAAGTGTGAGGGCGCGGCCAGAGCCTAAGGAGCGGCGCGATTCCATCGACCACTCCAAAAAAGAAAAATCTCGTGTCACGGCTCCTGGAACGGGTCCGTGAGCTAACTTTGTATTCTTGAACGCACAGCACAAAAACACATTCAAAATGGACACACAAATTTTACAGTGGAATGTGAGAGGACTTCTCCATAAACTCGACGATATTCAGGAACTCCTACATAAGTATAATCCAAAGGTGCTGTGTGTTCAAGAAACACACCTGAATCACACGCAAACAAACTTCCTCCGAAAATATGCTATTTATCGTAAAGACCGCGATGACACGACCGTGTCATCCGGTGGTGTGGCTATCGTAGTGGACAGAGTTGTTGCCAGCCGAGAACTAAAACTCCGTACGTCCCTAGAGGTAGTTGCTGTTCGCGCGGTGTTGTTTAATAAACTAATTACGATTAGCTCTATATACATCCCTCCGAACTATAAACTCCAAGAAAACGAATTTCAAAACTACATTGATGCACTTCCGGAGGCATAGATAGCTGTGGGAAATTTAAACGCGCATAACACTTTGTGGGCAGACAGCCGTTGTGACGGAAGAGGGCGTTTAATAGAAAATTTTCTTTTTTCCTCGGATGCATGTCTACTCAATAAGAAGGAGCCGACGTACTATAGCATTGCGCACAAAACCTACTCCTCAATAGACTTGAGCATAGTATCCAGTACACTAATACCTTACTTTGATTGGAACAATATTAAGAACCCCTACGGAAGTGACCACTTCCCAATAGTCATAAATGTAACAAAACAGGCTGAATGCTCTCCACATGTTCCCCGATGGAAAATTGAATCAGCAAACTGGGTTCTCTTCAGAGAAATAACATATTGAGCTCAGGGTGACATTGCTGGTATTAACACAGACGATGCTGTGGCCTACATTACAGGTTTCATAATAAAGGCTGCCACAAAATCCATCCAACAAACTAACGGGCTAGCCAAAAAGCGTCGCATCCCATGGTGGAACGACGATTGTAGAAAGGCGCGGAAACAACAAAACAAGGCTTGGAGATTGCTTCGCGACTCTCCAACTGCCCAAAAACCTCATAAATTTAAAACAGACAAAATCCCAAGGCAGAAAAACACGTCGACGTGCTAAGAGAGATAGTTGGGAGCGGTATCTTTGCAGTATAAATTCCTATAGAGACGAGAGAAAAGTGTGGAACAAAGTAAACACATTAAAAGGACGTCACACAATATCACTCCCCTTCGTAAACACAGAAGGTGATAGCCTGGAAGATCAGGCTGACTTCCTGGGTGAACATTTTTAACACATCTCCAGTGCATCACACTACACAGAACACTTCTTGAAGTTCAAAGAACGCGCAGAGCGACAGCCCCTCGAACGTAAATGTGCGCCAAATAATACTTACAATCTACCATTTTCTCTCGCTGAACTTAAGGCATCTGTAAACTGTTGCAATAACTCCGCACCAGGTGGCGATCGTATCATGTACGAAATGATTAAGCACCTGCACCCTGAAACCCTGAAAACACTATTAAGTCTTTTCAATGCCATGTACGCAGCTGGTTACATTCCATCTTCGTGGAAGGAAAGTGTGATCATCCCTATACATAAACAAGGCAAGGACCCATCCTTAGCCAGTAGTTATAGACCAATAGCATTGACAAGCTGTATTTGCAAGTTATTTGAAAAAATGATAAACCGGCGCTTGATTAGTGTGCTTGAAAGTGGCAAAATCCTAGACCCCTTCCAATGTGGTTTCAGGGAAGGTATGTCCGCAACAGACCACCTTTTTCGTATTGAGTCTTATATTAGAGGTTCCTTGATACATGAGCAGTTTTGTCTCTCAGTATTTCTGGACCTAGAAAAGGCTTACGATACGACATGGCGCTACGGAATCCTCCGAGATCTTTCGGCGATGGGTGTCCGTGGCAACATGTTAAACACTATCGAAAGTTATCTCTCTAATCGTACATTCCGTGTAAGAGTGGGTAACGCCCTGTCTAGGGCCTTCACCCGAGAGACCGGTGTACACTATTTATTGCACACTATTTATTGTAAAAATGAACTGCCTGCATACAGTCATTCCACGAACAATGTTTTATTCCGTTTATGTCGACGATGTGCAAATAGCCTTCAAGTCATGCAATATTGCCATCTGCGAAAGACAAGTGCAGCTTGTAATAAACAAATTGTCCAAATGGGCACATGAAAATGGTTTTAAAGTAAATGCCAAGAAGAGCACTTGCGTACTCTTTACTAACAAGAGAGGCGTAACGCAGTCCCGAATATTGGAATCGCTCTCTGTGAGCAGCGAGCACAAGTTTTTAGAAATGATTTTAAATTTTAAACTTACATTTATTCCTCATCTTAAGTACCTGAGGGCAAAATGCCTCAAGACAATGAACCTTTTAAAGCTTCTGTCACGTACGACTTGGGGTAGTCATCGAAAGTGTTTGCTTAACTTGTATAAAAGTCTTATCCTCTCACGCCTTGATTACGGGTCTATAATTTATAATTCAGCAACGCCAAGTGCATTAAGAATCCTAGACCCCATTCACCACCTGGGTATCCGTCTCGCGACCGGTCCTTTCAGGACAAGTCCAATCCAGAGCATGTACGTAGAGTCGAATCAGTGGTCGCTTCATCTGCAGCGGTCATACAACAGTTTCACGTATTTTCTGAAAGTACAAGCAAACATTGAACATCCTTGTTATTCAACTATAAATGACGTGACCACTGCCACACTCTTCCATAATCGACCTGCAGTGAGAAAGCCGTTCTCTTTGCGGGTGACGAATCTTAGTGAGGAAATGGGTGTTCCGCTGCTTGAGCAATGTCCTATGGCTCCAGCGAAACTGTTGCCGCCGTGGCACTGGCAACTCAAAGACACACATCGTTCGTAGAGGTCACACATCGTTCGTAGAGGTCACTAAACACGCGCCAGAGGCACACATTAGAATGCATTTCTTAGAACTCCAATCTAAATAATCGTGTACAGAGTTTTATACAGATGCTTCCAAGTCACATGCCGGGGTATCTTATGCAGCCGTCGGCCCATCCTTTTCGGAATTCGGTGTACTCCACCCGGAAATGAGTATCTTTACGACTGAGGCCTGTGCACTATTGTCAGCTGTGAATCATATAATGGCATCAAAACTTCGAAAAGCAATTATATTTACAGACTCCCTAAGCGTGGTGAAAGCTCTGATTTCACTCTGCAAACACAAAAATCCTGTACTTACTGAGCTCTATTGCATTTTATGCAGAGCGTATATATCTAACCAGCACGTGACTATATGCTGGGTGCCTGGTCATAGAGGCATTGAGTGTAATCTGCTTGCAGACCAGTTGGCCACATCAAACTACATCGCAAGCTATTAATCCTGCCGCTACTTTTCGTCCCACATATCTGAAGCCTTTTCTGCGAAGAAAACTGCGAGACCACTGGCAGCGCTTGTGGGACGCTGAAACAAATAATAAGCTTCACTTAATTAAGCCACAGTTAGGTTTCTGGTGCCCCGTAACGAAAACACGACGAACTGATGTCCTGTTCTGTCGTCTAAGAATAGGACATACATATGGCACCCAAATTTTTTTGCATACTGTTGATGAACCACCAACCTGTGGTAGATGTGGTTATAGGCTGACCGCCCTCCATGTCCTTTTGGAGTGTCGGGAAACCGAAACAGAGAGAAAGAAATATTTTCCTCAAGCGTACCGGTATCATGTCCCTCTTCATCCAATCATGTTTCTTGGGGAAGAACCGCTTTTTAACGCCAAATCAGTTGTCGATTTCTTGAACGATGTGGTCTTGCATGTTATTAGCCCAATAAGGTCGTAGCGTATCCTCTCTCGAGAGGATAACGCTGTGATAGTAGTTTTTATAGCACATGCCTCCGGGCACTTGTGGTTCAAGGGCTCTGTTTAGGCAGTAGTGCTTCTTGCCAATTACGTCATCTTAAACATTTTAAATATCGTGTAATTCTTTCTCAATGCATTCATTTCATGGTACACCTCATTAGTCATTGCCATGATTTTGGTACATGTATATTTTACGCGCTTTACAGCCATTATTTTTAGGCCCCTTTACAGCCACGCTTCATCTACTTCTCAGAATTCATCGCTCCACTGCACACTCACAAACACTGGCATGGCGCTCTTTGGCCAGAACTGGCCCTTGCGCCATAAAACACCATACATCATCATCATGCTAACAGAACCATAAAGCGTGCTCTGACTACTGCTATTTCACTATGGGGCGCGTCAAACTCGACGGTGGCTGCCTGAATGATCATTTTGGGCCTCACTAAGCTAATTATTTTTTTATATTTGTTCTCTTAATGCATTACTG